>NW_027507787.1:240477199-240509699 GCF_037356315.1 Lithobates pipiens
TTTTCAGGGATTGGGCTTGGCCCCTTAATTCCAAAGTTGGGAGAATGAAATTGTCCAAAATGTCTTGGTATGCCGACGCCTTAAGAGTTTCCTTCACTGGAACTAGGGGGCCAAGCCCAACCCCTGGAAAATAACCCCCCGCACCAACAAATGATTTGGACCAGTGCACAAAGCAAAGTCCATAAAGACATGGATGAGCGAGTTTGAGGTGGAGGAACTTGACTGGTGTCAAGTCCTGACCTTAGCCTGATAGAACACTTTTGGGATGAAATAGACAGAGTCCTGACCTTAGCCGATGAATGAATGAATAATTTGTATAGCGCTACAATGCGAACTGAATCGCCTCAAGGCGCTGTGCTGAGCTTTGTTGTCAAGCTTCTTAGAAACGGTAGGTCTTGAGTTTTTTCCTGAAGGCCTGATGGTTTTCTACCATGCGGATGTAGGTCGGTAGAGTGTTCCATAGCCGTGGTCCTTGGACAGAGAATCTCCGATAGAACACCTTTGGGATGAATTAGAGCCGAGACTGTAAGCCAGGCCTTCCCGTCCACATGACCTCACAAATGCGCTTCTGGAAGAATGGTCAAACATTCCCATAGACTTCCCAGAAGAGTTGAAGCTGTTCTAGCTGCAAACGGTGGTGTCACGTACCTTACAGCAGAGTCCGAAATGCTGAGGTTCTGGTCCCAACACCCCTGGTAGTGGGGACAGGGAGTGCTGGGGCAATGAAAGGGTGCAGGTGCCTGCAGGCTGAAGGCTGGAGCTTGGAGATACAGGATCCTCTCAGAGGAAGGCATGAAGACTGATCACCAGAACTGTTCAGCGGAAGCCAGGCAGGTAAGTATCGACTCAAGAACAACTGCAACGTCAGGAACAGGCAAAAGGTTGGCAACTGGCTGGCAACAAGGTACATAAAACGGAAGGCAAGTTAGTAGTCAAGAACAGGCAGAGGTTGGCAACGGGCTGGCAGTGAGGTACAGAATCGGGAAGCTGAGCCGTAATAGACAATCCTGGCCGAGGTCTGAATAATCAGTAGAGGTAGATAACAGACAGGGGTGATCCAGGAGAATTATCAAGGAAGCCGGGTTTGTCAGGAGCAAGGTAACAGGTCAAACAGCAATCAGGAACAAGCTGAAGCTGATCCAGTACTGGTATCAGGCAGAGATTCTTTATATAGGGAACCATGCGCCAGGATTGGTGGATGTGGGTGTGCACGCGTTCGCTCCGGAACTCGTCCGCCTCTGTCGGGGACACTACGCATGCCTATTGGCATTAGCCACTGCTGCACGGCGACGGGCATTAGCACTGAGTTCTCCGCTGTATTCGTGCTTTGTCAAGCTTCTTAGAAGAGGTAGGTCTTGAGTTTTTTCCTGAAGGCCTGATGGTTTTCTTTCAAGCGGATGTAGGTCGGTAGAGTGTTCCATAGCCGTGGTCCTTGGACAGCGAATCTCCGTTGGAACACCTTGGGGATGAATTAGGGCTGAGACTGTAAAGCCCCGTACACACGAGAGAACTTATGTCCGACAGACTTCCAAAGGAGTTCTGCCGGAGTTCCGACAGAGTTCTGACGGACTTTTCGACTGAGTGGACTTGGCCACACACAATCACACTAAACTCCGACGGATTCGAACGTGATGACGTACGACTGGACTCGAATAAGGAAGTTCATAGCCAGTAGCCAATAGCTGCCCTAGCGTCGGTTTTAGTCCGTCAGAATAGCATACACACGAGCAAATTTTTCGGAGGGACCGGGTCCGTCGGAAAAATTTGAAGCATGTTCCATATTCTAAAGTCCGTCAGACTTTTGCGAATCAAAAGTCCGTTGCAGCCCACACACGATCGAATAGTCTGACGGAATCATTCCGTCGGACTTTGGATGTTCAAAAGTCCGCTCGTGTGTACGCGGCATAAGCCAAGCCTTCTCGTCCACATGACCTCACAAATGCACTTCTGGATCAGGCAGAGACTCTGTTTATATAGGGCGCCATGATTGGTGGACGTGAGTGTGCGTGTGCGCGCACACACACACGTTCGTATGGGTGCGCACATGTTCGTTCCGGAACTCGTTCGCCTCGGTCGGGGACACCACGCATGCCCATTGGCATTAGCCACTGCTGCACGGAGACGGGTATTAGCACTGTGAGTTCTCCCGACAATGCCCATTGGCATTAGCAGAATGGGAATTTAGCCACTGCTGCACGGAGACGGGCATCAGCACCGAGTTTATAAGTCAGGAATTTCAACAACCGCGCTCACAATTACAAAAATCTAAAAAAATATATCTAAAACTTATAACAAAATAATATGTATACACTATAACTAGTCAAAAATGATAATACAAAAACCCAACTAAGTGAATAATAAAAATATACTCTATAACTCATACAATAATCAAGTGTACAAAAAATATATATAAAGTGCTCAAAAATTATATATAAGCAACAGTTCCTCATAAAGACGTAGTCATGAGCATACAGTGGTAAAGTGCACAGAATTTTTGTGAACAATCAGAAATATTATGAATAGAGTGCTCTAAAATTATATATAAGAAAACAGTTCTTCATCAAGATGTAATCGTGGGCATAACAGTCCAATAATCATAAGTGTTTCTTCTCAAGAAATCCTATGCGGGTGCAAGAGAGAGAATTTCCTTCACCAACACCGTGCTGATAAATGGTAAAAATGCGCGCTTACCAAATCCCAGAATCAGAAAGGCATTTGATATCAGAAATCTTAGGGGTCATCACACAGGGAACATCACCTCGTTTCCACGTGGTTGGACCATTCATAAAAGGCAAGCAAAGACTCCCATAGCGTAAAACCGTAAACCAAAATCTTTTATTCCATAATAAAAAAAAAAACACACTCACAAAACATAAAGGTCAAATCAGCGTTAAGAAAAGCCGGCCGGCGAAGCGAACGCCCAAATGTCACGTGATTTGCGTCAAGCTTGCCACATATGGCGAAACATACGTAGGGTGGTCTTGACGTGCTTGACGCAAATCACGTGACATTTGGGCGTTCGCTTTGCCGGCCGGCTTTTCTTAACGCTGATTTGACCTTTATGTTTTGTGAGTGTGTTTTTTTATTATGGAATAAAAGATTTTGGTTTACGGTTTTACGCTATGGGAGTCTTTGCTTGCCTTTTATGAATGGTCCAACCACGTGGAAACGAGGTGATGTTCCCTGTGTGATGACCCCTAAGATTTCGGATTTCAAATGCCTTTCTGATTCTGGGATATGGTAGGCGCGCATTTTTACCATTTATCAGCACGGTGTTGGTGAATGAAATTCTCTCTCTTGCACCCGCATAGGATTTCTTGAGAAGAAACACTTCTGATTATTGGACTGTTATGCCCACGATTACATCTTGATGAAGAACTGTTTTCTTATATAAAATTTTTGAGCACTCTATTCATAATATTTCTGATTGTTCACAAAAATTCTGTGCACTTTACCACTGTATGCTCATGACTACGTCTTTATGAGGAACTGTTGCTTATATATAATTTTTGAGCACTTTATATATATATATATATATATATATATTTATTTTTTGTACACTTGATTATTGTATGAGTTATAGAGTATATTTTTATTATTCACTTAGTTGGGTTTTTGTATTATCATTTTTGACTAGTTATAGTGTATACATATTTTGTTATAAGTTTTAGATATATTTTTTTAGATTTTTGTAATTGTGAGCGCGGTTGAAATTCCTGACTTATATGCTTTATCGGTGTGTATCACATCGTATCAATCGCAGCCTTTAGATATTTAGACTGATTGTTGACAGATTTCTTTAGCGCAGTATTTTTTTCCCCAAATTTTTATCAGCACCGAGTTCTCCGACAGGTGGGGCCAACTCAATATTGAACCCTACGGACTAAGGTCGCGTACACACGGGCGGACTATCCATCCAACTAAGTCCGTCAGACAATCCGACAGACAGTCCGTCCTACTTTTGAATGAACGGACTTAACCACACACGATGAATAGACAATCTGCTGAAAGCGTGCGCGATGACGTGTACGGCACGTACGACGGGACTAGAAATACGACGTCCAATACACTGCAATGCAACCTTCGGCCGTGTAAATCCTGAGCATGCGCCATACTTAGTCCGTCCAACTTGCCTACTCACGAGCGGACTGTCCGCTGAAACCAAGTTTGGACGGACAATATTACGGAAATTCCGAAAGACTTAGTCCGCCAGACTGTCCGCTGAAAAAGTCCGCTGAAGCCCACACACGAGCGGTTCAGTGGACCAAGTCCATCAGACAGTTCGCCCGTGTGTACGCGGCCTAAGACTGGGATGCCGTTAAAAGTTCACGTGCGTGTAAAGGCGGGCGTCCCAATACTTTATTCAGGCAACTGATAAAACATTTACCCTGCGACTTTTTAGCAGTAACTGCCTGGCTCGCAAGATTGTATAGCTCTTTAATTTCCCGTATTTATAGAACACCGAGTTATAATGCACAGCAAACCATCAGCGTCTTCCTCTGAAGGAGCTCAAGGACTCTCTTGTAAAATTCACCAATTAACTTATAACTGGCTTCCACTGTGCTGCCGATAAAAATTTTTTTATCTTCTGGTAATCTTGATTATCAAGAAACTCTTCATAAATATTTACATACCGGAAACTGTAGTAATTGAAAAGGATAGACTGCAGGGGGATCCTAAAGTGCATCTTCACCTAGAGACGCACATTAATAAGCATTGTTGGAAAATACGAAAAAGCGCCTGCGATTCAACCCATCCCGTGCCAGCTTTTTGATAGGCATAAAACAACTCAATTATTCCTTTTCACTAAATCTACATTATATAAAAATAGGAGGGCAAATTTCACCGCCATAGCAGATTTCTTTTACTTTGTTCACACACACACACGTTGGCCAGATTATTACATAAAAACTAGGGCTGTGGAAATTAAAAATAATTCCTCGATTAATCGTTTCATTTTTTTTGATCGATCAAAATGCTTTTGACCGGTACTCACCTCTCCGCCAGGATTTCCAGGTCTTCAGGGAGTTCCGGTGACATCATGGACATAGACGTCACTGGACTCCTCCCCCCTTCCGTCTGCTAACGAAGGGAAGGGGGGAGGAGTCCGGTGACGCTGAAGTTCTGATTGAACGCAACGCGTACGGGGAGAGGAGCTACGCATGACGTCACCCCGCTGTTGCCCTACGGAACTAACACGATTGTCGGCTTTACATGCTGTGTATTTATCATCTTTAGGTGAGTAGTTTGTGTTTTGAACACAAAAATTAAATCTCATACTTAACCACTTACAGACCGGACCATTTTGCTGGCCAAAGACCAGACCACTTTTTGCGATTCGGCACTGTGTCGCTTTAACTGACAATTGCGCGGTCGTGCGACGTGGCTCCCAAACAAAATTGACGTTCTTTTTTTCCCCCCACAAATAGAGCTTTCTTTTAGTGGTATTTGATCACCGCTGCGGTTTTTAATTTTTGCGCTATAAACAAAAATAGAGCGACAATTTTGTAAAAAACGCATTTTTTTTAAACTTTTTGTTATAATAAATATCCCCCAAAAATATATAAAAAAACATTTTTTCCCTCAGTTTAGGCCGATACGTATTCTTCTACATATTTTTGGTAAAAAAAAAAAAAAAAAAAATCGCAATAAGCGATTATTGATTGGTTTGCGCAAAAGTTATAGCGTTTACAAAATAGGGGATAGTTTTATGGCATTTTTATTAATAATTTTTTTTACTAGTAATGGCGGCGATCAGCGATTTTTATTGTGACTGCGACATTATGGCGGACACATCGGACATTTTTGACACATTTTTGGGACCATTGTCATTTATACAGCAATCAGTGCTATACAAATGCAGTGATTCCTGTGTAAACGACACTGGCAGTGAAAGGTTTAACCAGTGGGTGGCAGTGTAGGGGTTAAGTGTTCCTAGGGGTGTGTTACTAACTGTGGGGGGGGGGGTTGGGCTTTCATTTAGTGAACGCTGATCTCTGCTCCAATCACATGGAGCAGAGATCAGCGTCACTAGTTGCTAGGCAGAATGGAGAAATGCTGTTTACAACGGCATTTCTTCATTCGGCCGCCCCGTGAGACGATCGCAGGTATGCCGCCGGCGATCGAGTCCGCGGGACCCGCGACTGGACTCACGGGGGTCCCGACCAGCACGGGAGCGTGCCCCTGGCGGCGTGCTCCCGATGGCAGGGCGGCAAATTTAAAGGGACGTACAGGTGCGCCCATTTGCCTGCCCGTGCCATTCTGCCGACGTACATCGGCGTGCGCTGGTCGGGAACCGGTTAAGCGGTGAGCACTTCGATCTTTTCTTTCTACCCATGAGCCGGCGTCCTTGATGAGATCTAAGGAGACGTGAGAGAAGTTTATGGTCTGTGTTAACCCTTTTGATAGCCGCTTGCATGACCACCTGTTTGCACAGGGGTCCATGCCATAAGGTGAGAGTGATTAGTTAGACCGGAGGTGGAGGGATCGTCAACCTACTGTGGGGAAAGAAATTACTTACGTCAGTGCTACAGCTTGAATTTAAAACGTATTTGTGTGGACTGTGAAGTTAAGTCATGGATTGTAGAAACCAACTAGTGTCGGGTGATTGTATATAGTGTATACCACATTTACCACTGACTAATGCATAGCTGCAATGCAAGGAGATCAGCTAAAAGTAGTTGGATCTGTATGTGCGTTATAATTCATCGAAATTAGACGATTAAAAGAAAAGATAGATTAATCGAACACGAAAATTTTAATCAGTAACAACCCTAATAAAAACCCCAAACATTTGTTTTCTGAAAGCGGAGACCCTGTAAAATTAAATATGGGTGGTTGCAAATTTTTATGTTGCAAAATATTTGCATTCATGTTTATCAACCCCCCCCACCTATTTTCAGAAGACGCATTCAATTTAATTTTGGTGCACACAAAACACATTATAAATTTGTTCAATTTAGAAATGGAGATTTTTTTTTTTTTTTTTACATTTACTCAAAACAAAGAGATACGTCAACATTTCCCGGATTTAAAAAAAAGTCTTTATAACTCAACGGCTTAACTTTAAACAAAGGGCAACCAGACTGATACGAGACATGGAAGAGCTCAGCTATGGAGAAAGATTAGAGGAACTGAATGCATTCTCTTATGAGGAGAGGAGATTACGGGAGGGTATGATCTCCATGTATAAATACATACAGTCCCTTGAAAAAGTATTCATACCCCTTGACATTTTCCACATTTTCTCACGTTACAACCAAAAACGTCAATGTATTTTATTGGGATTTTATGTGATAGACCAACACAAATGGCGCATAATTGTGAAGTGGAAGGAAAATTATAAATGGCTTTCAAAGTTTTCTACAAATATGTGAAAGGTGTGTGGGGGAGGGGCATTTGTATGGCGCCCCCCGGAGTCAATACTGTGTAGAACCCCCTTTCACTGCAATTACAGTTGCAAGTCTTTTTGGGGTGTCTCTACCAGCTTTGCACATCTAGAGAGGACATTTCTGCCCATTCTTCTTCTTTGCAAAATATCTCAAGCTCTGTCAGATTGGTTGGAGAGAGTCTGAACAGCAATTTTCAAGTCTTGCCACAGATTCTCAATGTGATTTAGGTCTGGACTGTGACTGGGCCATTCTAACACATGAATATGCTTTGATGTAAACCATTCCATTGTAGCTCTGGCTGGATGTTTTGGGTCGTTGTGCTGCTGGAAGGTGAACCTCCGCCCCGGTCTCAAGTCTTTTGCAGACTCTAAAGCCTTGTACACACGGTCGGAGAATCCGTCGGAATGTGTCCTATCGGACCGTGTTGTCGGATAATCCGACTGTGTGTGGTATGCATCGGACTGATTCCGTCGGAATATCCGTCGGACCCAATTTTCCAACTTGTTGGAAATATTTCCCGACCAACTGGTTCGATCGGACATACTCCGATCATGTGTAGAGAATTTTGATCGGACCAAGTGCCACGCATGCTCAGATCAAATTCCTACATCAAAGCTATTGGCTACTAGCCTGAATGTAGTCCCATCGTAACGAAATTACGTCATCACGTTCTGAAAGATCGGATTTTTTGACAACTTAGTCCGACCGTGTGTATGCAACAGTTTCGGACAAGATCCGACGGATTTGGTTGTCGAAATCTCCGACCATGTGTACAGGGACTAACAGGTTTTCTTCTAATGCTGCGTACACACGACCGGACTTTCTGGCAGACTAGGTCTGAAGGGTGTGTGTGTGTGGGCTAGTCTGATCGTTTTTCTGAGAAAAAAAATAAATAAATCAGATTGACATAGAAATAGAACATGTTTCAAATCTATCCGATGGACTAAAAATCGGGAAAGCCGTTCGTCTGTGTGCTGGTCCGACGGACAAAATACGACGAAAGGGAAGCTATTGGCCACTGGCTATTGAACTTCCTTGTTTAGTCCCGTTTACAAAACGAACAGACTTTCTCCGTTTATGTGTGGTCAAGTGCGTTAGTTCGTAAAGTCTGTCGGGAACTCCGCCGAAAGTCCGTTGTGTGTACGCGGCATTAGATTGCCCTGTATTTGGCTCCATCCATCTTCCCATCAACTCTGACCAGCTTCCCTGTCCCTGCTGAAGAAAACCATCCCCACCACATGATGCTGCCACCACCATGTTTCACAGACCGCTTTGCTGGTCGGAGGGTTTGGCTGTGATTCACCGTCTTGGCTCTGAAGAAGAGGGTTCACCCTTGAAACGCGTCAGCCAAACCTGTTCTTCCCTTACTGGTAGAATTCAGCAGACCTGAAGGCGACAGGTTCCACTTCCTTAGACATGCGCACTTAAGTCATGCGTTTGGAAGTATAACGATTGTTGTTTTATGTTCCAATAAAATTTATCTTGGTAATACGCTAGGTCTGTGCGCCCCTCTTGTAGTTGACGTCTTGCAGTGTATAAGGATACCCATTGTCCTGAGGGGGCAGCGCGGTCACTGGCGCAAAAGGAAGAGTTTTGATACTCTTATACCAGTGTTTCACCAGGTCCTCAAGGCATCCCAACAGGTCATGTTTTCAGGATTTCCCTCAGATGAAAACGACTGTGGTAATTACGAAGGCAGTGAAACTGATAAAAATCACCCGTGCAAAAGAATGGAAAGCCTGAACATATGACCTGTTGGGGCGCCTTGAGGACTGGAATCGAGAAACGCTGCTCTATACACCCTGCGGTTCACCATCTTGAAGCGCAGGAGAACGACTTCTATGTAGTAGGGTGTGCTTATCAGAGTGTCAGGTCACCTTGAGGCGAGGTGACAGATGCACACCGTAGGGATCAGGAGTGCACCGCAAGGTTGTGGACCCTACGGCTGACTGCTGCGGACGGGGGAGACAGGTCCCACCGGGGTTAGAGCGTAAGATTCCCTGGGGCGCGGAGTCTAAGAGGCAGCAGGTGTTCACCAGAGCCTTGAGTGGTGAGGATGGACTTGGCTGCAACTGGCTCCAGGTCATGACCCCCAGGGTCCCCCAGCTCACACCCACAGTAGGCAACAGGAGGATAGGGATGGTGAGGGAAAAAGCCAATGTTGGGGCTACAAGCAGACAGGAATAGTCAGGGACACGCCAAAAGGTCAGGATCACAGGCAAACAGGGATAGTCAAAGACACGCCAAAGTCGGTAATGGAACAACAGAAGAGCACATGGCAGGTAACAGGAAGCCAACCACACAAGGAATACACAATGGTTGATCAGCAGGGTTGGCCTGCAGTGCACAGGTTAATATAGAGTTCTCTGATAGGAGCTAGGGTGGAGCCATGCCAGAGGATGGATTACAAAAGCAGTCAGGTGAGACTCGGCTGGTCTCTAGAGATGAACACATGGAAACAGGTAAGCAGACCAACTATTGCATAACCATGACAACCATGACACAGAGACTGTATGAAGTTGGTCAGACTAGGGACATCTAGGGACAGAAAAAAAAAGTACTGCAGAGGAAAGCTCTGTATTGGAGGTGAGAATTTCAGCAAAAGCGGATGTTATTTTATCTTTTAGGGCGGTATGTATTTTTATTTGGTTTCTGGCTGGAGTTCTGCATTAGATTACACAATGTCTTACATGGAATCAATGTTAAAATTAACCACTCCCGGATCGCCGCACGCCGCTATACGTCCTAACTTTGAAGAGGAATACTTTTATGGCAGCAGCTAGCTGCCATAACCCCGGTATCCTCTTGCTCGGCCGGCGGTCCGGTTTCCGATAATAGTGGTCTCTGTAGCAGATTTGGCGCGAGATCACTTGGGCGGTGGGAGACACCCCCCCCTCGTTCCAATGCCCTCTACCGCCGCCGATGGCTCCGGTAAGTGGAGGAGGGCAGGGGCCCTCTCCCGCCACCGATAAAAGTGATCTTGCTGCGAATCTGCCACAGAGACCTCCATTATCGGAAACCGGACTGCCGTCCGAATCCTTTCTCCTCTGTGGTATGGAGATGAGTGAAGGGAAGATGGGGGGCCCCCCCCACCCGTCTCCATACCATTGCAGGGCGGAAGCGAAGTCAAAACGCCACTTCCGCCCACAGCTCTTAAAGGGCCATTTTTTTATTGTATTTATTTTTTTAAATGACAATTTTTTTTTATTGCATTTTAGTGTAAATGTGAGATCTGAAGTGTTTTTGACACCAGATCTCATATTTAAGGAGGTCCTGTCATTCTGTTTTTTCTATTGTTTTTTTCTATTACAGGTAGGGGTGCAGCGTATAAAAAAAATAAAAAATAAAATAAAAACTTACGTTTCGGATCATTCCTCAGATCAGAGTCACGGATCGGATCATTTTTTGGATCAGCAAATAATTGAACTTGCAAAAATCTGTGAAAATTCCACCGTCATACCCACTGTAATATCCACGTCATCTCCCCCCACTGGAATATCCACGTCATCTCCCCCCACTGGAATATCCACGTCATCTCCCCCCACTGGAATATCCACGTCATCTCCCCCCACTGGAATATCCACGTCATCTCCCCCCACTGGAATATCCACGTCATCTCCCCCCACTGGAATATCCACGTCATCTCCCCCCACTCACTGTAAAATCCACAGACATCTCCCCACTGTATACAGTATAGGAAGACTAGTGTTTAGTCTTACCTTACCAGAATAGAAAGCTGGCCAGATCAGATCCACGAGCAGTTGAGGGGCGATGACGTCAGAGCGCAGCTCACCGTCGCCACTGGGTGTACCAAGATGGCCGCCGCTCCAGAGCTAGGCCGAAGCCGTGGCCTTTCCTAAGGCCCAGGCAGCGGAGACGCTCCGCGGGAAACGCGGGGTGTGCCGATCCGAACAGGTTGACCCGTTCGGATCACGGATCGGTGACGATCCGTTGCACCACCAATTACAAGGGATGTTTACATTCCTTGTAATAGGAATAAAAGTGACTTTTTTTTTTTTTAAAAGAACAGTGTAAAAATAAAAAGTAAAATAAATAAGAAATTATTATTATTTTTTTTTAAATGCGCCCCATCCCTCCAAGCTCGCGTGTAGAAGTGACTGCATACGTGAGTAGCGCCCACATATAAAAATGGTGTTCAAACCACACGTGAGGAATCGCCGCGATCGATAGAGTAAAAATTCTAGCCCCGGACCTCCTCTGCAACTAAAAACATGTAACCTGCAGAATTTTTTTTAGACGTCGCCTATGGAGATTTTTAAGGGTGAAAGTTTGTCACCATTCCACGAGCGGGCGCAATTTTGAAGCCTGACATGTTGGGTATCAATTTACTCAGCGAAACATTATCTTCCACATAAAAAGAAATTGGGCTAACTTTACTGTTGTCTTATTTTTTAATTTAACCACTTGCTTACTGGGCACTTAAACCCCCCTCAGTCCCAGACCAATTTTCAGCTTTCAGCGCTGATGCACTTTGAATGACAATTGCGCGGGCATACAACACTGTACCCAAATGAAATTTTTATCATTTTTTTCCCACAAATAGAGCTTTCTTTTGGTGGTATTTAATTACAGCTGGGAGTTTTATTTTTTGCTAAACAAACAAAAAAAGATGCAAAAAATAAATAAAATAAAATCCTGTTTAATAGTTTGTTATAAAATTTTGCAAACAGGTCATTTTTCTCCTTCATTGAAGTGTGCTGATGAGGCGGCACTGATAGACTGCACTGGTGGGCACTGATAGGCTGCACTGATAGGCTACACTGGTGGGCACTGATAGGCATAGTTAAGGCGGCACTAATAGGCACAGATAAGGCGGCACTGATGGGCAAAGATGGGCACAGATAAGGCGGCACGGATGGGTGGCACGGATGGGTGGCACGGATAGATGGGACTGATGGGCACTGATAGGTGGCTCTGATAGGTGGCACTGCTGGGCACTGATGGGCACTGGTAGATGACACTGATGGGCACGGATATGTGGCACTGGGGTGCAGCACCTTTTTTGAGGCAGATTGTGGGCACTGCTGGGTGGCACTGTGGGCACTGCTGGGTGGCACTGTGGGCACTGCTGGGTGGCACTAACATTTTATTAATGTTGGTGGGCAGGTGGGCACTGGCAGGGGGCAGGTGGGCACTAGCAGGGCTGGCCATGATCGGGACTGATGTCCCGATCCCGGCCGCCGGTGATCGGCTCTTTTTTTTTCTCCTCGCGCTGTCAGCGCGAGGAGGAATAATAGCCGATTACCGGCTCCGTTGTTTCACATGATCAGCTGTCATTGGCTGACAGCTGATCACGTGATAAGGGGTCGGGATCGACCCCTTGCTCGGATCGGTGATCAGACGAGTCTCACGGACTCGCCGATCACAGGGCGCGCAGGCCGCTCATGCACGGGACGACGTCAATAGACGTAGTCCCAGAAAAGTAGGTCCGCGCTAATGCCGTCATTTGGCAATAGCGCGGATCCCAAGTGGTTAAAAAAAATATTTTTTTTTTCCAAAAAAAGTGCACTCGTAAGACCGCTGTGCAAATACGGTGTGACAAAGTATTGCAATGACCATTTTATTCTCTAGGGCAGGGATCTTCGAACTACGGCGCTCCAGCTGTTGCGCAACTACATGTCCCATGAGGCATTGTGAAACTCTGACATTCACAGACATGACGAGGCATGGAGGGCCATAGTTTGGAGACCTCTGCTCTAGGGTGTTAGAAAAAAATATATATAATGTTTGGGGGTTCTAAGTAATTTTCTAGCAAAAAAACCCCAAAAAACTGTTTTTAACTTGTAAACAACAAATCTCAAGAAGAGGCTCGGTCCTTAAGTGGTTAAGAAAGATGAGTTTCAATATTTGGAACGTCTATGCTATGCACCCCTTAGTCAAGGTGTTATTCTCATATTTTTCTGAAGAGTGAACACCGTACACCCTGCGCAGCTGTCCAGCCTCCAGGGATCCTGAGCGGTCAAGTGCCCGCACAGCTGATCCAGCGGTCCAAGGATGGGAAGTCCCTGCTCCTTTTCCCTCTTTCTCCGTGCAGCACTTCCAGAATGGACTAGAGCAGAGATATGCAATTTCGAGTTCAGTCTTGCTATGCCTCATGGAACTTGTAGTTCCACAACAGCTGGAGGTCCGCTAATTGCATATCCCTGGACTAGAGCAATGCAGGCCCTGGCCAATCAGAATTGCTCTAAACTGTCTCAGAAGCTCTGCATAGAGAAGAGGGAGAGGAACGGGGATTTCAAATCCCTGGATCAGCTGAGTGGGCAATGACTGCTCCTCATCCTCAGAGGTAAGTACAGTGGGGACTGGGAGGAAGAGGGGACTGCGAGGAGGAAGGGGGGGGGCAGCGAGGAGGAGGGGGGGGGCAGCGAGGAGGAAGGGGGGGACAGCGAGGAGGAAGGGGGGGACAGCGAGGAGGGTGGGGGGACAGCGAGGAGGGTGGGGGGACTGCGAGGAGGGTGGGGGGACTGGGAGGCTGTACAACGTTAGTTTACCTTTTCATTTTCCCTGTAAAAGGTGAACACTTAGAAAAAACAAAAAACACACATCCCTGGAAAGGTCTCATCTATGGAGGACACTATCAGGGAAAATAAAGGAACAGATGCATGTAATCACTTGGGAAGAACATTAGTCGGAGCATCTGTTAGACATGACAACGGCTTTGTTCTACCTCACTAAATATTAATCAACAAACATGTTGCATCCTAGATGAATTCACCGGAGAGCCGTATTGCCTTTACGATGGCTCAGAAGAGCGCATTCCGCCAAGGATTCACAGCTTGTCAGCCCGAGTCACCAGTGACAAGTTCATCGCAGAGCAAAGCCAGGACAGAGCACAAAGCGCGCCGCGCCTCCGATTTCACACAACGCCGCAATAAAGTCTGGAGTTCACTCTCACATCCAAAAAATTGGTCTTTGCCTCATCAAATAAAGTCATCAACTGCCAGCCCAGCATGACAGACACTCACCAGCCACTTTATTAAGCACCGTACATCTTTCTAGTAATGGGTTGGACCCCCTTTTGCCTTCATTCTTCGTGTCATAGTTTCACCAAGGTGTTGGAAACGTCCCTCAGATTTTGCTCCATAGTGACAGGATAGCATCACGTAGATGCTGTAGATTTGTCAGCTGCACATCCATGAGGCCGGTCCGCAATCTCATCAGTGGTATGCACCTTGGAGTTCCCGTCCCCCATAAGTTCGGGAATAAAGGCTCATGCAGAGCCCTCGCTAGTAGTTTACCGTATTTGTTGCCGTGTTCGTAAAAGGTAAGTTTACATTTTGTGATAACGGTCTTGGCCCTGACTAAGGCCATGGATCTCAGTTGGTTCCTCAGGATGGCGAGGCCCCCCAGAGCCTGGGTGGCTAGGGATGGTTTATGAGCGGCTTTCAGAATTCTGATTTTGTCTAAAAGGTCGAGGGTTTGCTGGGCTCTTTCTTTGAAACGGGAGCCAATCTTTATCAGGAGTCCTCTGATGGTGCACTTGTGGGCCTCCCAGACCATCAGGGGAGCACCGTCTGAGTCCACACTGGAAGAGAAGAAACTCCTCAGCTCCCTGGACCATTCATCTACAACCTCTGAGTTTGTATCAAGTCCTTAAGCTTCCATTGCTATTGTTTGGGCACAGGGGGTAAGAGATCTGTATCCACAAAGACCAGGGCGTGCTCCGAAAAAGTAATGGATCCTATAGAGGCGGACCGCACCCTTGTAAGGAGAGATTGAGGCAACAGAAAGATTGATTCTGGTGTAAGAGTCATGAGGGTGCGAGTATAAAAGCGTAGCCCCTCTGGGTTGGGTTTAAAACCCTCCAGACGTCCACCAGATGAAAAGCATAGAAATTCTTCAGACGCTTAAGCGCTGCATATGAAACCTGGGAAGTTTGCCTGGATGCATCTAGAGAGGGGTCCATGGTGAAGCTCATGTCACCCCCCCCCAGAATCACTGCTCCCTCTGCAAAGTCCTGTAACTTGGTCAGAGTGGATTCCAGGAATCCGATTCTGGCCCGAGTTGGGGAGGGATAGGTTCACCGGTGTCACCAAGGAACTGCCCAAGGTCCCCTTCACAAACAGGGCACGCCCCTCCTCGTCACTCCACTGGTCCCGCAGTGCTCACAGTGTCATGGAACGCATCAATATACTGACCCCTTTAGACTTTGATTCAGAAGAGCATCCGTGGTAGGCAGCCGGGAAGTAGCGATCATGGAGTCTCGGTGTTCAAACTGCTCAAAAATGAGTCTCCTGGAGGAAGCATATGTGGGCTCTCATATGTCTCAGGTTATATAGCACCATGGTGCGTTTCTCCGGGGTGTTGAGCACCTTCACATTAATAGACATGAGTCTAAGAGGCTACGGTGAGTAGGTAGGATAGAGAGAAGAAAGAAGTAGGGTAACTGATAGGTCAGTGAACCCCAACAGCTAGTACGCCGCTGGAGTGGTGGAGACCTAGTCTCAGTGCACCCCCAAGGCTCCAAAACTGAGCCCTCAATGGGGTGTATCCCTATGTGGGGAAAGTGGTTAGAGATACAACGGGAGTCAGGAGCTCCCTATCCAGACTCAAACAGTTGAGAACAATAACAGCAAGGCAAACCAGTAACATTTTGTTCAAGGAGAGCCCGCCGTGCCTACGGATCAATACCTCTGCGTCCGGAAGAGATCGGCACCGGGGAGATCCCAGTGGAGCTCCCAGTACCAATCTGGTGGGACGGGCTATCAGCAGGCGGGGGTTAGTGCCCTCTGGAGCAGTGGCAGGACACAACAGAGACAAGCATAAATACAGGCATATCTGAGCTATAGGGAAGGAAAAAGTTAATTCAGAAAATTACCCCCTTAGCAGACCTTCACCCCCGGGGACACCAATGACAGGCTATAGCCGCCCAGCTCAGCACAGGCTGCACCACCGGGAGGGCTCCCGTAAGGGCGGCCGCTCAGGATATTGGCTGGGAACAAGAGACCAACCCGGGTACCTGATGGACTCTTGGGCACCCCAGGCGGTACTTAGAAGAACAGAGTGCTTGGCTGTGCGGCTCCACCTGAGAATCTAACACACTAGTCCCATTCCCATCACAACATATTAGTGCCGCTTTCATGATCTGTTCTTTATGTCCGTAACGATGTAAGCAGCAGACGACATTGCAGGGTCGCTCCACATCCACAGGCTTGGGGCCGAGCGCCCTATGCACCCTGTCAAATTCTAGGGATGCTGCAGGGTCTCCGTCCATAACTTTGTGTAAGATTGCTCGAACAGTCTGTTAGATTCTGTGGGCCAGATTTTGGCGACGGCTTCAGTTCTCCAAATCTTTGGCATGTAGCTGTACCTCTGCCAGCTGGTCTTGGTGCCTCCGGTGCGCTCGTTCCAGCTGAGCCACCTGGGTCTCCAAAGCACCCATCAATGCCTCTTCTCTGGTCGGTCATCTAAGCCATGTACCTCCATGTGAATCTCCTGGAGGTCTCGGCGATGCGGTTCCTCCACTCTCAGCACCAGTGCCTCCATGTCTGATTTGGTGGGGAGAGCCCTTAGCAGGGCTCGGATGTCAGAGTCATTCCCCGATGGCTGCATGAAGAGACCAGCATCGGACAGGTTGTAGGGTGGGGAATCTAGAAGGGCCGGGATCCCTGTCAGGGGCCACGAACCAGAGTGCTGTGGGGGCGCCATTACTCCGGAGGGTGAGGACAATGGCCCAGCCGCGCCACATGTTGCTTTGGCTCTCTTTGAGAAAGTCAATCCGAGTAGCTGGAGCGGCTTTAGAAGATCCCTGGTACTTGCTTCTCCCGTGGTAGCTCATGGCTGGAGAAAGGAGGGCTGGAAAAGGGCATAACAGCCTTAATCAGAGGGTTTGGAGTCGGGAGTTCATGCAACTAGCGATTTCACTCCGCCATAGCCAAGCCACACCCCCTAAGGAGCCCAAAGTGTGCCAAGAAAATACCCCCACACCATTACACCGCCATCAGCTTGGACCGGTGATACAAAGCAGGATGGATCCATGGAACAAAGAGGACTCCAATTGTGTATGGGGGAAATTTTCTCATGGCAGTTCACAACCAAAATCTACAAAAATGGGACTTTAACCCCTTGCTGCCCGCCCTATAGGCAATTGACGGCTGCAAAGTGGTTGCATAATCCTGACCGGACGTCATATGACGTGATCAGGATTATGAGCCGCTGCGCGCCCCCAGGGGCGCGTATCGCGGCGATCGTTGTTGCGGGGTGTCAGTCTGACACCCGGCAACTACGATCTCGGTAAAGAGTCTCCGACGGAGACTCTTTACCACGTGATCAGCCGTGTCCAATCACGGCTGATCACAGTGTAAATGGGAAGAGCCGGTGATCGGCTTTCCCTCACTCGCGTCTGTCAGACGCGAGTAGAGGAGAGCCGATCGGCTGCTCCTCTGACGGGGGGGGGGGGGGGGGAGTCTGTGCTGATCGATTATCAGCACAGCCCCCCCGAGGATGCCCACCCTGGACCACCAGGGAAAAGGTAATCCTCCCTAGACCATCAGGGATGCCAGTCAGCACAATTGATGCCAATCAGTGCCCATAATGGATGCCAATCAGTGCCCACAATGGGCATCACTGATTGGCATGCATTATTGTTTGGCACTGATTGGCATCCATTACTATAGTATAACACCAATGCCGCCTATCAGTGCCCACCTGTGCCACCTATCAGTGCCCACCCGTGCCTGCTATCCATGCCCATCTTTGCCGCCTATCCATGCCCATCTGTGCCGCCCATCTGTGCCGCCCATCCATGCCAATTTGTGCCACCTATCAGTGTCCGTCAGTGTCGCCCATCAGTGCCACATATTAGTGTCCATCAATGCCACCTCATCAGTGCCACTTCATTGGTGCCACATTGGTGCCCATCAGTGCCGCCTTATCAGTGCCCATCAGTGTAGCCCCGTCAGTGCCCATTAGTGAAGGAGAAAACTTACTTATTTACAAAGTTTTGAAACTGAAACAAAAAAAAAAACTTTTTTTTCAATATTTTCGGTATTTTTTTTATTTGTAGCGCAAAAAATAAAAACCGTAGAGGTGATCAAATACCACCAAAAGAAAACTCTATTTGTGGGGAAAAAATGATAAAAATTTCATTTGGGTACAGTGTTGCATGACCGCGCAATTGTCATTCAAAGTGCGACAGCGCTGAAAGCTCAAAATTGGTCTGGGCAGGAAGGTGTTTAAGTGCCCCCCGGTATTGAAGTGGTTAAATATGCCTCAAGTAGCAACCACAAAATCAGTTTGAATGAAGATAAATTCAAGCTGAAAAAGAAGATTAATTAAATCACAAAAAAATACAAGTTACAATAATAAATCCTATGCCCACCGAGAAAGGGGATTAAAATAAAAAATATATAATAAAAAGTGTATATATATCAAATAAAAAAATAAATTGCACTCCCATACAAGTCTATGGCAATTCAAAACCCAATCAAAGCAGGTCAAATGGAGGTTAGAAGTAGGACAACTGCAGGTCAAATGCACCTGTTAATGCATTCAGAGTGTCTCAAACTGGAGGCCATCAACAAACCCATGAATGAACGGACAACTGCAATCAAGCATTTGCGATATCTGGCAAATGAGTCTTTCACATCACTTTTTGATGAATTTTAGCCCACTCTTTACAGAATTGTTTTAATTCAGCCACTTTGGAGGGTTTGCCAGCATGAATGGCCTGTTTAAGGCCAGGCCACAGCACCTCAAATCGGATTTAGGTTTTGACTTTGACTAGTACCCGGTTTTCCCTAAAATAAGACCTAGCATGAGTGTCGGTGATGGCTGCAATATAAGCTCTACCCCCCCCCCCCCCAAATAAACCCCATCCTCTTTCCCCAAAAATAAGCCCTACCCTGAGAATAAGACATAGAAGGACTTTAAACTAGGGCTTATTTGGGGGGTAGGGCTTATATTGCAGCCATCGTCGACAATCACGCTAGGTCTTATTTTAGGGGAAACAGGGTATGCTCCAAAACCTTAATTTTTTTTTTTATTATTATTCTGCCAGAGGTGGACTTGCTGGAGTATTTCAGATCATTGTCCTGCTGCATAACCCAAGTGGAATGGAACTGCAGTTTAGGAACTGATGTCCGGACATTTACCTTCAGGATCTTCTGGTAGAGCTCAGAATTCAGGGTTCCATCGATTATGGCAAGTTGTCCAGGTCCCGAAGCTGCAAAGCAGCCCCAGACCATCGCACTACCACCACCATGTCTGACTGTTGGGATGATGTTTTTTTATGAAATGCCGTCTTAGGTTTACGCCAGATGTAACAGGATGCACAGCTTCCAAAAATGTATACTTTTGTCTCATCAGTCACAATATACTTGACTAAAAGTCTTGGGGATAAGCCAGATTATTTTTTGGGCAAATGTGGGATGAACCTGTGTGCTTTTTGGTCAGCAGTGACTTATCTTGGAACCCTCCTATGGAGGCCATTTTTGGTTAGGCCACTTTAACTGAGGTGAGGGCCTGCAGTTCTGGGTTCCTTTATGACAGGCATGTCCAAAGTCCGGCCCACGGCCCGATTTTGAACGGCCCGCCTGGTTATTTGAACATACATATCTTTTGTGGCCCCCCGACGATCTCCCAGCACCAGGGCCACAAAAGATATATATGCTTCGGAAGGTACAGGGAGGACAGGACCGAGCGCCGTACACAGGAGAATTTCCTGTTTACGGGCGGCCGCTGTAATAGGAAGTCCGTCTCCGGCACTGCCATTGGACGATTGTTCTGCCCATCAAAGGAGGTGGGACTTTCTATTAAAGAGGCCGCCGTGTAAACAGGAGATTCTCCTTTGGCGCTCATCAGTGCGTTCCTGGCAGTGGTGAGGCATTCCTGGCACTGGTGAGGCGTTCCTGGCACTGGTGGTGCTACCTTCCTGGCAATGGTGGTGCTACCTTCCTGGCAATGGTGGTGCTGCCTTCCTGGCAATGGTGGGGCTGCCTTCCTGGCAATGGTGGGGCTGCCTTCCTGGCAATGGTGGGGCTGCCTTCCTGGCAATGGTGGGGCTGCCTTCCTGGCAATGGTGGGGCTGCCTTCCTGGCAATGGTGGGGCTGCCTTCCTGGCAATGGTGGGGCTGCGTTCCGGGCAATGGTGAGGCTGCGTTCCGGGCAATGGTGAGGCTGCGTTCCGGGCAATGGTGAGGCTGCGTTCCGGGCAATGGTGAGGCTGCGTTCCGGGCAATGGTAAGGCTGCGTTCCGGGCAATGGTGGGTCTGCAGATGTGCACTGATTAGGTTGCATTGGTGGGCACTGACCATTATTTTGCTTCACAGTTCTTTATGTTATACACCAATTAATACAGTATGTACAAATACGCCCGAGCTCATCTCTTCCCACACACAGCCACAAAGACAAGAGAATTCTTGTTGGGCCCTGTATTAGTGCTCGAACGAACACACTTAGACCGAATTTTAACGGTTCAAAGAATGTCAGGCAAAATGGTCGGCCCTCGCGCATGTTCACTTCATCAAATCCGGCCCTCTTTGAAAAAAGTTTGGACACCCCTGCTTTATGACCTCCTGGATGAGTCCCCGTCATGTTCTTGGGAGCAATTTTGGTAGGCCGACCACTCCTGCGAAGGTTTACCACCGTTGCACATTTTTTCCCTTGTGGATAATGGCATCGCTGGAGTCACAAAGCCTCAGAAATGGCTTTGTAACCCATTTTCAGATTGATACATGTCAATGACATGGTTTCTCACTTGTTCTTGAATTTTAGATTGCAGCATGATGTATTGCTCTTTTGGATCTTTTGGCGCGTTTCACTTTGTCAGACAGCTTCTATTTAGGCGATTTCTTGATTCAACAGGTCTGGCAGTAATCAGGCCAGGGAGTGGCAAGTGAAATTTAACTCCACAATTACTTTTTCACATAGGGCCAGGTATGTTTGGACAGTATAAATTAAATTATAATTTAAAAACTGCATTTTGGATTTACTCTGGTTATTTTGGTGCAATAGTAAAATTTGTTTGATGCTGCGAATCATTTAACCACTTAAGGACCGCCTCCTGCACATATATACGTCAGCAGAATGGCACGGCTGGGCACAAGCACGTACCTATACGTGGCTCTTTAAGTGCCCAGATGTGGGTCGTGAGCACGCTGCCGGCGGTGTGCTCCCGACCCGGTCCTGAGCTCCGTGACCGTGGCACCATCGGACCCGATCGCCGCCGGTGTCCCGCGATCGGGTCACAGAACTGAAGAACGAGCAGAGGTCTGTGTAAACAAACCTCTCCCCGTGCTTCATACTGTGGCTGTCAACGATAGTCTGTTCTCCGTTATAGGGAAAGTCGATCAGTGACGTCACAAGCCAGGTCAAGCCCCTACAATAAAATAAAAAAACACGTCATATATAACCCCTCCTCGCCCCCTAGTGGTTAACTCCTTCACTGCCAGTGTCATTTGCACAGGAATCTGCATTTAAATAGCACTGATTGCTGTATAAATGACAATGGTCCCAAAAATGTCCGATGTGTCCTCCATAATGTCGCAGTCACAATAAAAATCGCTGATCGCCGCCATTCCTAGTAAGAAAAAAAATATTAATAAAAATGCTATAAAACTATCAACGCTATAACTTTTGGGCAAACCAATCAATAATCTCTAATTGCGATTTTTTTTTAAACCAAAAATATGTGGAAGAATACGTATCGGCCTAAACTGAGGAAAAAAATGATTTTTTTATATATTTTTTGGAGATATTTATTATAGCAAAAAGTTGCATTTTTAAATGATTTTTTTTATATATTTTTGGGGGATATTTATTATAGCAAAAAGTTGCATTTTTAAATGATTTTTTTATATATTTTTGGGGGATATTTATTATAGCAAAAAGTAGCATTTTTAAATGTTTTTTTTATATATTTTTTGGGGATATTTATTATAGCAAAAAGTTGCATTTTTAAATGATTTTTTTATATATTTTTGGGGGATATTGATTATAGCAAAAAGTTGCATTTTTAAATTCTTTTTTTATATATTTTTTGGGGATATTTATTATAGCAAAAAGTAGCATTTTTAAATGATTTTTTTAAACATATTTTTGGGGGATATTTATTATAGCAAAAAGTTGCATGTTTAAATGATTTTTTTTATATATTTTTGGGGGATATTTATTATAGCAAAAAGTAGCATTTTTAAATGTTTTTTTTATATATTTTTTGGGGATATTTATTATAGCAAAAAGTTGCATTTTTAAATTATTTTTTTATATATTTTTGGGGGATATTTATTATAGCAAAAAGTAGCATTTTTAAATGATTTTTTTATATATTTTTGGGGGATATTTATTATAGCAAAAAGTTGCATTTTTAAATGATTTTTTTTATATATTTTTGGGGGATATTTATTATAGCAAAAAGTTGCATTTTTAAATGATTTTTTTATATATTTTTTGGGGATATTATAGCAAAAAGTTGCATTTTTAAATGATTTTTTTATATATTTTTTGGGGATATTTATTATAGCAGAAAGTTGCATTTTTAAATTATTTTTTTTATATATTTTTGGGGGATATTTATTATAGCAAAAAGTTGCATTTTTAAATTATTTTTTTTATATATTTTTGGGGGATATTTATTATAGCAAAAAGTTGCATTTTTAAATTATTTTTTTGGGGGATATTTATTATAGCAAAAAGTTGCATTTTTTTTTTTTCAAAATTGTCGCTCTATTTTTGTTTAAAGCGCAAAAAATAAAAACCGCAGAGGTGATCAAATACCACCAAAAGAAAGCTCTATTTGTGGGGAAAAAAAAAAAAGGAGTCCAATTTTGTTTGGGAGCCACGTCGCACAACCACGTAATTGTCAGTTAAAGCGATACAGTGCCGAATCGCAAAAAGGGGCCTGGTCCTTTGGCTGCAAATTGGTCCGGGGCTTAAGTGGTTAAGTGTGACAAATAATAAAAAAAATATAAAATAAAAAAAATAAATAAAATAAAATCAGGAAGGGAGTAAAATATTTTTTTCATAGCACTATATATTAAAGACATTGAAATAATAATAATACTATAATTATTATAATAATATTATTATTATTATTATTATTAATAATTTAAAAAAAAAATTGCCAAACAGGCCATAGAACAGTACGGAGTACACTGTTGTCACAGCAGATTTTTTTCCTTATTTCTTCATCTCTAGTTAAGGAATTTAGGGCATCATCGTTCTCTGCGCTGCCTTATTAGATCAGAGTGAAAAGTTATAGTTTTGGCGGGTGAATTTCGGTTCAATGATTTTATTACTGGATCATCATACCTGCCAGATAAAGCGGTGCCGACTTCACTTCTGACTCATTTTTGCAGATGCCGAAGCGCGAAACCACAGAACACTTTGTAATGACTCTCGGGGGGGGGGGGGGGGGTTGGGGGTCGTCTCTAGCGTTGCAGTCTGAGGTCCCAGTGCTGCCCCCTGCTGCAGTTTTTTCACGTTTGTGAAAACTATACAAAGACCCCAAAACGGACAGGAACAGGCAAAGCCGGTAGGATTTGTTTACTGGTGAAATCCATTCAAATGTGAGCGCCTGCTTATTATTTACCTCCGTGTACCCCGATTTCTTCTTCACCCCTCTGATATCTCTAGGCTTTTTCCTAAACAAGTGAACTGCATGAAGATACACTATATTACCAAAAGTATTGTGACGCCTCATTTTGCACGCACATGATCTTTAACCACTTCAGCCCGGACCAATTAACAGCCTAAGGACCAGAGGTCTTTTTACAATTTGGCACTGCGCTGCTTTAACTGGTAATTGCGCGGTCATGCAATGTTGTACCCAAAACGAAATGTGCGTCCTTTTCTTACCGCAAATAGAGCTTTCTTTTGATGGTATTTTATTGCCTTTGTGATTTTTATTTTTTTACGATATAAAAAGGAAAAAGACAGAAATTTTTGAAAAAAAAAAAATATATATATATATTTTCTACTTTTTGTTATAAGAAAAATCGAATAAACTCAATTTTAGTCATACATTTAGGGCAAAATGTATTCAGCCACATGTCTTTAGTAAAAAAAAATGTCAATAAGCGTATATTTATTGGTTTGCGCAAAAGTTATAGCGTCTACAAACTAGAGTACATTTTCTGGAATTTACACAGCTTTTAATTTATGACTGCCTATCTCATTTCTTGAGGTGCTAAAATGGCAGGGCAGTACAACCCCCCCCCCCCCCCCCCCCCCAAAGACCCCATTTTGGAAAGTAGACACCCCAAGGAAATTGCTGAGGGGTATGTTGAGCCCATTGAATATTTTTTTTTTGTCCCAAGTGATTGAATAATGACAAAAAAAAAAAAGTTTACAAAAAGTTGTCACTAAATGATATATTGCTCACACATGCCATAGTTATATGTGGAATTGCACCCCCAAATATATTCTGCTGCTTCTCCCGAGTACGGGGATACCACATATGTAGGACTTTTTGGGAGTCTAGCCGCGTACGGCACCCAGAAAACCAATCACTGCCTTCAGGATTTCTAAGGGTGCAAATTTTTGATTTCACTCCTCACTACCTATCACAGTTTCGAAGGCCATAAAATAACAAAATAACACAAAACCCCCCCAAATGACCCCATTTTGGAAAGTAGACACCCCGAACTATTTACTGAGAGGCATGTTGAGTCCATGAAATATTTTATATTTTGCCACAAGTTGCAGAAATATTACAATTTTTTTTTTTTTTTTTTTGCACAAAGTTGTCACTAAATGATATATTGCTCACACATGCTATGGGCATAAGTGAAATTACACCCCAAAATAAATTCTGCTGCTTCTCCTGAGTACGGGGATACCCTTACCTGGGGGGCAATCAGGGGGTTAAAACCTTTATTAGGTAGTATATGTGGGTCCCGGACGCTATATAAAAACCTGACGGGGAACCTACATAACTAAATAACTAACTGGCTATCCAGCATCACCAGTGACACTTATACGGTGATCGCTGGTGAAAGGTAACTCTAGGGGCAATCAGGGGGTTAAAACTTTTATTGGGTAGTATATCGGGGTACCTAATGCTATAAAAACCTGGCGGTGAACATAAAAAATAACTAGCTACCTAGCGGCACCAGTGACACTAATGCAGCGATCAGAAAAACGATCGCTTAGTGACACTGGCAAAAGGGGGTGAAAGGGTTAACTAGGGGCAATCAGGGGGTTAAAACCTTTATTGGGTAGTATATGGGGGTACCTAGCGCTATAAAAAACCTGTGTGTGCCTATGTGTACCTACATGTCAGTGTAGTGTTTGGTGCACTTACTTTCTGTGTTCTCCTCGCAGTCCGGTCAAAAAGACCGCCCCGAGGAGAATGACATCACTTCCTCCCTGCCTGTGTTTACACTACACAGGCGGGGGAAGCTTCTCATTCGCCAGGAGCGATCGAGAGGGGATGGCCAGAAACCAACGGCCATTCCCTCATCCCGGATTGCTCTTGAAGCGAAACGGACCGCCGCAGCCAGCGTGAGGGGGTCCGATCGGACCCCCCCACCCGCTGGAAGGCAAGCACATACATGTACGTGCTTGTGCCTGTCGGTGCCATTGTGCTGACGTACATTGCCATGTGGCGGTCCTTAAGTGGTTAATGGCATCCCAGGCCGTAGGGTTCAATATTGAGTTGGCTCCGCCCCTTTGCAGCTATAACAGCTTCACCTCTTCTGGGAAGGCCGTCCACAAGGTTTAGGAGGGTGTCTATGGGAATGTTTGACCCATTCTTCCAGGAGAGCATTTGTGAGGTCAGGCACTGATGTTGGACAAGAAGGCCTGGCTCACAGTCTCTGCTCTACTTCATCCCAAAGGTGTTCTATTGGATTGAAGTCAGGACTCTGTGCAGGCCAGTCAAGTTCCTCCACCCCAAACTCGCTCATCCATGTCTCTATGGACCTTGCTTTGTGCACTGGTGGGCAGTCATGTTGGAACAAGAAGGGGCCGTCCCCAAACTGTTCCCACAAAGTTGGGAGCGTGAAATTGTACAAAACGTCTTGGTATGCTGACACTAGAGTTTCAAAGCTGGGCAAATAGTGTGACATAAAATATTGCAGCAATTACCATTTTATTCCCTAGGGTCTCTGCTAAATATTATATATATATATATATATATTATTTTTTTCTAATATTAGAATATATATATATATATATTATATAATTTGGGGGTTCCATGTAATTTTCTAGCAAAAAATATTGATTTTAACTTAAGTAGTGTCAGAAAAAGATTTAGACTAAGTGGTTATAACTTCCTGCATTTACAGTTGCTGAAAACTTGGCAGACTGCCCAGATTTTTTTTTTCTTTACACACAGAAGTTTATCCCTTTTGATCTAAGAAGGAAGCATTAGTTACAATGTTTCATGTTGAAAACTTGGCAAACTGCCCCAATGTTTTCTTTTGACAGCTGAGTGAGCAGATAAGTCTCTCCACTTGTTATATGAAAGAATCGCCAAGCTCTGCAGTAGAGATCCTCACGGGGAGGGGGGTTGTTGAATCAAGATCACAGTTTTTTTAACGATTAATTGTGCAGCTCTAGCTGACACCTTAAGAGTTCCCTCCACTGGAACTAAGGGGCCCATGCCCAACCCCTGAAAAACAACCCCCACACCATAATCCCCCCCCCCCCTCCACCAAAATGATTTGGACCAGGGCACAAAGCAAGGACCATAAAGACGTGGATGAGCGAGTTTGGGGTGGAGGGACTTGACTGGCCTGCACAGATTCCTGACTTCAATCCGATAGAACACAAATTAGAGCGGAGACTGCGAGCCAGGCCTTCTTGTACAACAGCAGCGCCTGACATCACAAATGCGCTTCTGGAAGAATGGCCAAACGTTCCCATGGACCAGTGGTGGCGAACCTTGGCACCCCAGATGTTCTGGAACTACATTTCCCATGATGATGCTCATGCACTCTGCAGTGTAGCTGAGCATCCTGGGAAATGTAGTCCCAAAACATCTGGGGTGCCAAAGTTCGCCATCACTGCCATAGACACACTCCTAAACCTTGTGGCTGGCCTTCCCAGAAGACATGAAGCTGTTATAGCTGCAAAGGGTGAGCCAACTCAATATTGAACCCTGCGATGCCATTAAAGTTCATGTGCGTGTAAAGGCAAGCGTCCCAATACTTTTGACAATATAGTGTACATGTAGATATGTTGGGATGTCATGACACAGGATTCACAGAGCATTACGGAATTTCCAAAGAAAAAGAACCTCAGAAGCTGTATAGCTTCAGTCTCTCTCTTCTCTAGCTAAAACTTCCCACCAGTCAACTGTTAACAGAATGGATTGGTAACAGTAGGGAGGCTACCAACAGAATGGATTGGGGACATCACCACAAACTGGATGAGGACACTTTGATCACAAACAACTGCTGCTCAGGTTCATCACTGTGGATGACATGGTGATCTCTTAGCCCTTGTACACACGGTCGGACATTCCGACAACCAATTTTGTCCGACGGATTTTGTCCGAAACTGTTGCATACACACGGTCGGACAAAGTTGTCGGAAAATCAGATCGTTCAGAACGCGATGACGTTATTTCGTTACGACGGGACTACGTTCAGGCTAGTAGCCAATAGCTTTGGTGTAGGAATTTGATCTGAGCATGCGTGGCACTTTGTCCGATCGGAATTCTCTACACATGATCGGAGTATGCTCTATCTGAGCATTTTGTCAGAAAATTTTGCCAACAAGTTGGAAAACTTGGTCCGTCGGATATTCCGACGGAATCAGTCCGATGGAGACCACACACAGTCGGAATATCCGTCAAAACGTTCCGATCGGACACATTCCGTCGGAATCTCCGATCGTGTGTACAAGGGCATATACCAGCCTTTCTCAACCTTTTCCACACAGAGGAACCCTTGAAATAGTTCTTCGGTCTTGAGGAACCTCCTGCTAAAAATTAGAAATCTACAACTCGTGATACATTAGTGTGATGGTCAGTGGGAAGAATGGTCCTCACACTTGTGGTCAGTGGGAAGAATGGTCCTCACACTTGTGGTCAGTGGGAAGAATGGTCCTCACACTTGTGGTCAGTGGGAAGAATGGTCCTCACACTTGTGGTCAGTGGGAAGAATGGTCCTCACACTTGTGGTCAGTGGGAAGAATGGTCCTCACACTTGTGGTCAGTGGGAAGAATGGTCCTCACACTTGTGGTCAGTGGGAAGAATGGTCCTCACACTTGTGGTCATTGGGAAGAATGGTCCTCACACTTGTGGTCATTGGGAAGAATGGTCCTCACACTTGTGGTCATTGGGAAGAATGGTCCTCACACTTGTGGTCATTGGGAAGAATGGTCCTCACACTTGAGGTCATTGGGAAGAATGGTCCTCACACTTGTGGTCATTGGGAAGAATGGTCCTCACACTTGTGGTCATTGGGAAGAATGGTCCTCACACTTGTGGTCATTGGGAAGAATGGTCCTCACACTTGTGGTCATTGGGAAGAATGGTCCTCACACTTGTGGTCATTGGGAAGAATGGTCCTCACACTTGTGGTCATTGGGAAGAATGGTCCTCACACTTGTGGTCATTGGGAAGAATGGTCCTCACACTTGTGGTCATTGGGAAGAATGGTCCTCACACTTGTGGTCATTGGGAAGAATGGTCCTCACACTTGTGGTCATTGGGAAGAATGGTCCTCACACTTGTGGTCATTGGGAAGAATGGTCCTCACACTTGTGGTCATTGGGAAGAATGGTCCTCACACTTGTGGTCATTGGGAAGAATGGTCCTCACACTTGTGGTCATTGGGAAGAATGGTCCTCACACTTGTGGTCATTGGGAAGAATGGTCCTCACACTTGTGGTCATTGGGAAGAATGGTCCTCACACTTGTGGTCATTGGGAAGAATGGTCCTCACACTTGTGGTCATTGGGAAGAATGGTCCTCACACTTGTGGTCATTGGGAAGAATGGTCCTCACACTTGTGGTCATTGGGAAGAATGGTCCTTACACTTGTGGTCATTGGGAAGAATGGTCCTCACACTTGTGGTCATTGGGAAGAATGGTCCTCACACTTGTGGTCATTGGGAAGAATGGTCCTCACACTTGTGGTCATTGGGAAGAATGGTCCTTACACTTGTGGTCATTGGTAAGAATGGTCCTTACACTTGTGGTCATTGGGAAGAATGGTCCTTACACTTGTGGTCATTGGGAAGAATGGTCCTCACACTTGTGGTCATTGGGAAGAATTACCTCCTTACAGATAGCTAAAAAGATCAATGGTGTCAGTGGGAACTTATCCGAGAGGCAGAAATTGCCCAATGCTGAAGGAACCCCTAGCAACCTCTGGAGGAACCCTGTTTGAGAATCACTGTCTTAGACCAAGGGGCCTCAGAACCACGGCCTGTGGGCCACATCTCTACCACTACAAGATTTTACCCAGTCAGCAGCTACGTGTCCTGTATTTGCGGCACGCATTTCCATGGGGCAGGCGGGCCCATCCACTAGAACTATAACAAAATACTGCTGACCAGGGCACTCAATGTCATTGGTTTGCTTTGGAGCTGGTGGGCAGCCCAACCACACCATTGCAAATCGCATGGTACCGGTAGCGAGCCGGCCAGATGGAGCGCGCTGGAGCATTCCGTCTTCCAAGGCGCGTTCTTGGGAGGATGTCATATGATGATGTCATCCAAGAACAGGGTTCCGCTCCGCCCGTCACATTACAATAGTGCGGGCAGGAAGCCGTTCAATATGGTTTTGGTTAAAAAAAAAATAAACGTTTACCAGGACAAGTAGATGGTCACGAGGGGCCAGTAGATTCATTAGGACCCCGATTTAGTCCCTTGGACCGTTTAAAAAAAAAAAAAAAAAATAATATATGTCCACACCCGTGTCTAAATTTCTACTGCTAATGAAAACGAATGCAGACGCCGCATTACCTGCAGCAGACGACATCTACATTCAGTTTGCTCCATTCATTTATATATCGCAAAATGCCGACAAATAAAACTGAAAATTAAATGGCTGTAAAGGCCATACTCCTATGAACAGCAGCACACATGATATACAATTACGATAAATGTCCCCCCCTCATAATATTAGCGGGACTTAGAAAACAATTGTGTTCCTGATGAAAAGCCTCGCTCATCTCCAGCCCGGCGGCGGAGGAGCGATAAGTGGCGGGTGAATATGCGGTGCGAAGATTGTGCCACTTAATGCAGTTTGACAGACTCAGCAGCTGTTAAAGACAAGAAACCTGGAGAAGAGAAGAGTCTACAATCTAATTGCTTCCTCTCACCTTTGGCTTCCTGTAGCTTCTTGCGTTCTGCCTCCTTTCAGCCCGGCTCTGGGTACTCCGCACTCCCAAGGCACTAATCACCAGTCTCCTTGCAAGAACCGCAGACGTTTCTGGACGGTCTTTAGCAGGCTGCAGAAAGTCTAAGTCACAAAAGAACAAAAGAATCATAAAAGTGCCAGACTCGGTGCAAGGACGACATTGAGGATAGGCAAGACTTTTATCCCGGGAAAGCTGGGAGGCCATTGCCTATATTGAGCCCCCCCCCCCCCCACCCTGTGCGCCATTCTAGACTGAGACCCCCTCCCTAGTGCTTTATTATAGACTAAGCCCTCCCATGCTCCATTCTACACTGAGGGCCCCCCACCATGTGCTACATTCTACACTGAGCCCCCCCCCATGTGCTCCATTCTACACTGAGCCCCCCCCCCCCATGTGCTCCATTCTACACTGAGCCCCCCCCCCATGTGCTCCATTCTACACTGAGGCCCCCCCATACTCCATTCTAGCCTGAGGCCCCCCCCATACAACATTCTAGACTGAGGCCCCTCCCCCAAGCCGCCCTCCCCCCCATACTCCATTCTAGACTGAGCCACCCCTCCCCCTTGCTCCATTCTAGACTGAGCCGCCCCTCCCCCTTGCTCCATTCTAGACTGAGCCGCCCCTCCCCCTTGCTCCATTCTAGACTGAGCCGCCCCTCCCCCTTGCTCCATTCTAGACTGAGCCCCCCCATTCTAGACTGAGCCCCCCCCCATACTCCATTCTAGACCGAGGCTCCCCCATACTCCATTCTAGACCGAGGCTCCCCCATACTCCATTCTAGACCGAGGCTCCCCATACTCCATTCTAGACCGAGGCTCCCCCATACTCCATTCTAGACCGAGGCTCCCCCATACTCCATTCTAGACCGAGGCTCCCCCATACTCCATTCTAGACCGAGGCTCCCCCATACTCCATTCTAGACCGAGGCTCCCCATACTCCATTCTAGACCGAGGCTCCCCCCCTACTCCATTCTACACTGAGGCTCCCCCCCTACTCCATTCTAGATTGAGGCTCCCCCCCTACTCCATTCTAGATTGAGGCCCCCCCCTACTCCATTCTAGATTGAGGCCCCCCTACTCCATTCTAGATTGAGGCCCCCCTCCTACTCCATTCTACACTGAGGCTCCCCCCCTACTCCATTCTAGATTGAGGCTCCCCCCTACTCCATTCTAGATTGAGGCCCCCCCCCTACTCCATTCTAGATTGAGGCCCCCCTCCTACTCCATTCTAGATTGAGGCCCCTCCTACTCCATTCTAGATTGAGGCCCCCTCCTACTCCATTCTAGATTGAGCCCCCCCCACACCCCATTCTGGACTGAGGCCCCCCTATACGCCATTCTGGACTGAGGCCCCCCTATACGCCATTCTGGACTGAGGCCCCCCTATACGCCATTCCAGTGCTCAAAATCTAAAATCCTGAGCTACTAGCCAGGCCTTAAGAGTCACTCACCACAAGTTGCCCCTCCCAACCTCTACCCTGCCCCACCCCTTATTCCACCCTCATAAATTATCCCACAAAATTACACTGTTAAATGTTTTACGTAGAATTATGTTACAAAAATATTAACAACTTTAACAATATTAACATAAAGCATTTCAGTGGCCATCTGTGCCGCCTCATCAGTGGCCAATGCAACAGGGATCACAGGGAGGATTGCCGGCCGGATCTCACAAAGCAGGGATCTCCTGCTGTAACACAGCTTAGAGATGAAACGCCAACCCCTGTCAAACAAAGTCCCGCCTCCTGGACCAGCATTGGATCAGAGTGCTGTCTATTGCCCCCACCCCCCCCCCCCCCACGGGCCACTGCGATTCCTTCTATATAAGAAAA
>NW_027507787.1:240514699-240516361 GCF_037356315.1 Lithobates pipiens
ACGTTTTTCCAATCTTCTATTGTCTAATTCTGGTGATCCTGTTCAATTTGTAGTCTTAGTTTCCTGTTCTTAGCTGACAGGAGTGGCTCCCGGTGTGGTATTCTGCTGCTGTAGCCCATCTGCTTCAAGGGTGGACGTGTTGTGCATTCAGAGATGGTATTCTGCATACCTTGGATGTAATGAGAGGTTATTTAAGTTATTGTTGCCTTTCTATCATCTGGAACTAGTCTGCCCCATTCTCCTCTGACATCAACAAGGCATTTTTCCCTCAAACTGTCGCTCACTGGATATTTTCTCTTTTTCCCACAATTCCCTGCAAACCCCGAGAGATGGTTGTGAGTGAAAATCCCAGAAATACTCAGACCGGCCCCGTCTGCCACCAACCACCACATTCAAAGTCACTTAAATCCCTTTTCTTCTCCATTCTGATGCTCGGTTTGAACTTCAGAAAGTCACCTTCACCACGTCTAGATGCCTAAAACGCATCGAGTTGCTGTCATGCGATTGGCTGATTAGCAATTTGTGTTACCAAGCAATTGAAGAGGTGTACCTAATAAAGTGTGTGCGCATTTTCCTAGATTTAGTTTTTTTTTAACCACTTGCCGCCCGCCCTATAGGCAATTGACGGCTGCAAAGTGGTTTCATAATCCTGACCGGACGTCATATGACGTGATCAGGATTATGAGCCGCTGCGCGCCCCGGGGGCGCGCATCGCGGCGATCGTTGTTGCGGGTGTCAGTCTGACACCCGGCAACTACGATCTCGGTAAAGAGTCTCCGACGGAGACTCTTTACCACGTGATCAGCCGTGTCCAATCACGGCTGATAACAGTGTAAATAGGAAGAGCCGGTGATCGGCTTTCCCTCACTCGCGTCTGTCAGACGTGAGTAGAGGAGAGCCGATCGGCTGCTCCTCTGACAGGGGGGGTCTGTGCTGATCGATTATCAGCACAGCCCCCCCGAGGATGCCCACACTGGACCGCCAGGGACCCCACCAGACCACCAGGGAAAAGGTAATCCTCCCTAGACCACCAGGGATGCCAGTCAGCACAATGGATGCCAATCAGTGCCCATAATGGATGCCAGTGCCCACAATGGGCATCACTGATTGGCATGCATTATTGTTTGGCACTGATTGGCATCCATTACAATAGTATAACACCAATGCCGCCTATGAGTGCCCACCTGTGCCGCCTATGAGTGCCCACCTGTGCCGCCTATGAGTGCCCACCTGTGCCCATCTGTGCCGCCCATCCATGCCAATCCGTGCCAGCTATCAGTGCCAATTTGTGCCACCTATCAGTGTCCGTCCGTGTCGCCCATCCGTGTCGCCCATCCGTGCCACCCATCCGTGCCGCCTATCAGTGTCCATCAATGCCACCTCATCAGTGCCACTTCATTGGTGCCACATTGGTGCCCATCAGTGCCGCCTTATCAGTGCCCATCAGTGAAGGAGAAAACGTTCTTATTTACAAAGTTTTGAAACTGAAACAAAAAAAAAAATTTTCTTCAAAATTTTCGGTATTTTTTTATTTGTAGCGCAAAAAATAAAAACCGTAGAGGTGATCAAATACCATGTGGGGAAAAAAATGATAAAAATTTCATTTGGGTACAGTGTAGCACGACCGCGCAATTGTCATTCAAAGTGCGACAGCGCTGAAAG